>NC_045962.1:53926864-53972450 GCF_010909765.2 Amblyraja radiata | reverse complement strand
CTCTGCTCTTACATTAAACGTATGCTCCTGAGTTCTGGACTCCCTTGCCCAGGGAAAATGATTCTGACTGTTGATCCTCCCTACACCTCTCATAATTTTATAAACCTCTGAGATCACTCTTATTATCACCAAATAAAGTTCATGCTAATTGTGCTAAAGGCACTAACAAGGATCTGATTCTTTGTGCTATAAGAACTTTATAATTTTATAAGAAATTATTGCAACCTAATATAACTGCCAAATTGTTGTCCATTACTTAAAGCATTTTTCCAATATTCAGAGATTATTTTTCACAGATGGTGGGCTACACACACACTGAATAAAGTTTTTTTTTATTCAGCTCATTTTGCACCACATTAATCTAGAACAAGTTATCTGGCAATCGTGCTCTTCATGGAAGGATTGATATTCTGTGATATGTGAACACATTTGAGCTGGAGTAGGAGCGGAAATAATTTATCTGAATTATTTTAGTCAGAGTGCACAGAAACTGTCCCTTTACACCATTCTGTCCATGCTGACCATTAATCTTAGTCCATTTATCAGCACTTGGTCCTTAGCCTTCATAGAATCATTAAGTGAAGCAGCACGGAGATGGGCCCTTTGGCATAACTTGTCCATGTCAATCAAGTTGCCTAGCCGAGCTAGTCTCACTAGCCTAGGCCTGGTGAAGACTCAGTCAAGTGGGACTTTCCGATCTGCCAGTATTTGCCAAAATATATTTTAAATGTTGCAATTGTACCGGCCCCCGTCACTTCCTGTGGGAATTCCTTCCACATATGTGCCATTCTTTGTGTGGGAAATGTTGCCCCTCAGGCCTTTAGAAATCTTTTCCCTTTTGCCTTAAACATGTTCTCTAGTTTTACCCTCTGGGGGAAAAAAAACTGACCATTCATCATATTTACGCCCCTTTTACCTTATCGATGATTTTATGGACCTCTTATAAAATAATCCCTCAGGTAAAAACAAAAGACTCAGACAATCCAGCTTCTCCTTATAACTCAGGCACGGTAATTTGGTTCTGCAGCTACTGAACTTGGACAAATGCAAATGATCAGCATTTAACTCTAAATTTGAATGTTTCTAATATTCTGCATGATTCAATATAATTCTTCTACCGCACCACCATTGTTCTTGTTCATTCTTTGAAGCTTTGCATTTGGCTGGTCCAAACACCCATCATAGGCTTTATCCACAGCATCTACCTGTATTTATGTAACGTTGTAGACTCCCCAAGCTGGTTCACATGATCAAGGCTTTTCTCTGTACCTGGGTAAAAGAGGAAGGTTTCAAAGAGTCTCCAAGGGTAGAAAGAGAGGCTGAGAAGAGGGGGGCAATTCTTGATCCGAGTTATTTGGCAACTGATGACACAATGGTTGATTGATTATATTCAAGGGGCCAACAATTAAGCCACATTTGGAATATTGTGTGCAGTCCTGGCCACTGCATAACTGGAAGAATGTGCAGACAATGAGAATGTGCAGAGGAGACAATTAGCTATAAGGAGAGGTTGGTAAATTTGGACTGATTTCCCTGGAACATCAGAGGTTGAGGGGCAACCTGACAGAAGTTATGAGAGGCACAGAAGGTTGATAGTCAGAGTCTGTTTGCCAGGATGGAAATGTCAAATTCTAGAGGGCATATGTTCAAAGGGAGAGGAGAAAAGTTTAAAGGAGAATTGTTAGGCAAGTTTTTTTGCATAGATGGTGGTATGTATCTGGAATGTACTGTCTGCAGAGGTGGCAGAGCTAGATACAATAGCATATGCACAGGCAGGGAATGGTGGGATATAGATCCTAGGCAGGCAGATGGGATTAATTTGGCGTTATGGTCAACACATACATCGTGGGCTGAAGGACCTATTTCGGTGCTGTGCTGATCTATGTTTCATATTCTGTACCAGAGCCAAATGATTGAGAACAACTAGATTTAGACAACTTGCCCAAGTAATAAAATTAACAAAACCTGCTCGACACAGCTTTAACAAAGTGAATATCTATGGAGCTGATGCACTACGATGCTGAGAACTATATTCTGCACTCTGTATCTTCATATCTACTCTATCCATTGTACTTGAATTTGACATGATTATATTTATATATTATTTGCTCTGATTGGATAGCATACAAAACAAAGCTTTTCATTGTACCTTGGTACACGTGACAATAACAAAACCTAAACCTAAAATGAGTGGAAGAATAATAGATGTGCAAAGAGGTGATTTACCTTTGTGAATGAACATCTTTCTTGCCAGGAGCTCTATCGATCAGAGCTCGAGCTTTACAAAGTTACAGCTGGCCTTGATGGTTCTATTGCTTGCAGAAAGTTTGAAATAGGTTGAGAGTATTGGAACACTCCTGAGCACAATGCAGCCCCCTACAGGCAGACATTTCTGACAGGTGGAATTTAATTGGAATGGAGGCGGTATCACAATTAGCTTTCAAATAGTCGTTTCTTAAAATAAAGGATTGTAATTTTGAGCAGTGGGTGTTCTATCCCTCAGCTAACTGCACATATCCTTGCTGATGGCTTATCTACCTGGGGACATGAGCATTTGTCAATTCCCAGAGACTGGATAGATTTCGACGAGCCCTAGGTATGACTTGCAAGCCACCTGGTTGAATATAAGTAATGGCTCTGTCAATTAATGCATCAATCGAGTAACGCAGGTCAAGATGACATGTTGGAGTCCTTGGGCAAGATTTATTTGGCAATCTGTCAGATATTCACAGGGAAATAAAGTAGATCAGGGCAGTTTTTGAGGTCTTTAGTTTCACACTAAAGAGCAGATGCAGGGAATTGGATTTGACAATGAGATTTATGTCTTTGGGTTCACTTGCTGGCTAGAGTGGCTGCAGTAAGTGGTCTTTTGGGAACTCAACAATAGCAGATACAGGAGAGGTGTATTTTGAATCTGGCACTTGAATATTTTGAAAAATTAGCAGTCGATGGATGTTTGACAGGCAAGGGATGGAATGAAAACAGGTTAGCGTAAAATGTAGCCACCAGTTTTTCCCACACTGTAGATCTACCAACCATCGTTACAAGCAGTATAATCTTTCAAGCCCCACATCACAGTCTTTTCCACTGAGCGTGCTACTGCAGATGAAGTACTTCATGCAGAACTATTACTGCACCTACGTTCTGGAAGTTCACAGGCACAGTTTTTTACAACAGCAACAAAAATATTAGAGAATGTCCTTTGCTCAAAAGCGCAAACATTCCAAAGGTCAAAAACTACATTCATGACGGTTGGCCATGGTGGATTATTATTGATAGAAGTAACCGAGTTGCCAAAAGTATTGAAAAAAGTTCACCAAGTCACTGAAGGATTCGTTTTCCATCTAAGTATCATGCATTCTCCAAATAAAGACTGACATTTGCCCTTACGAGAATCATGCAACCATGTCAGAGCTAACCTACCTTCAATTTTAGTTCATTGATGTGCTATTTTGCACTTGCTTTGATCTCAATGCACCTTTTGAAGATGGACATTGTATCCAATGTTAATTCCAATAATAGTTCACTGTGATCCTTCTACATAACGTGAGGTTCAAGGTCAATTTCTGGGAAGGGGGTGGTGTCACAAAATTAGCCACAGGCTCTGCCACTTTTACATTAAAATTCAGTGGTTCGCCCTACCTCTTTCTTTATCATAATTTACCATAATTACTTCTTTATTCTCCCTTTACTCTTTTGCTGTTAAGATGAGTGATTTATCCTGAGAGTGGGAACGTAAGGGTGCAAATAATCTGTCCAAATTTGGAGCAGTTCCACTGGATGATCGGGAAAGGATGTGGTGTGTTAGACCCATGTGTCAGCTCCGGTAAGGGTAGCCTGCCCTGGAACGAACCCAATTTTGCATAGGCTGTGGAGAAGTATCAGTCAAGTCTGGAGGTACTATTTCAAGAGCAGTAGATGTGCAAGGGCAGAGTGGAGGCAGTGTTGGTGAAAGTAGGCAGTCTTCATGATTAGGGTCAGAAACTTGCTGTAAAAGGAAGTTGTAAATGGTTGGGTTCAGCCCTGGTCAGTGGTGCGAAGGATGGGTAAACAGCTCGCCGTGTTGAGAACAAGCACGTTTTTAAGGTGGACCAGTCATGAAGTATGTTAAAAATATATCCAGATGTTGAGTTTTTCACCTTTGTGGCTAATCTGTTTGAAAATTGGGCTCTTACGGACTCTTAATTTAAAATGTACTCGTGTCACTGTGTGTATCCATCATTGAAATTTATTTAGACTTCTCATTCCTGCCTTTGTCTATGAACTGTACTTATCTGCAAAATTTAAAGCTGTGTATACACCTTCAACATTCGGTTTAAATAGTGAGAGCTGTTTTGCTATCCCGATTTCCCCTCCCACTTTCAGCATAAACATTGCACACTGCTTTAATTATCACAGTGCTATTGAATATCATTTTATCATATCTATTATTATGGAGATTAGAGCCTTTTAAGTGCTTGATGACAACTCAGTTTTTACTTGTTTTCTAGGTAACAGAAACTGGAGCCATCAATGTGATGTGTAGTGTTTCACAGAGGGACACGGATCTGATTACCGCACTGTGCGTCAGTGTGTTTTCTGTAACAGAGCGCACTCTCTCACAGTTACTAATGGTAAAGTGGGAAAGCCACCAAATGTTACAATCTGTGCAGACGGTGAAGGGCACTTTGTTCCCTTTCTACCTGGCTTTTTTTTAAAGTTAGATCTGATTACTGTATTAGTGTACTGTATATACTGTATTAGGGTGGCGCGGTAGCACAGCGGTAGAGTTGCTTCCTTACTGCGCCAGACACCTGGGTTTGATCCTGACTACGGGTGCTGTCTGTATGCAGTTTGTGCATTCTCCCCGTGGGTTCTCTACGGGTGTAAACTCCGTACAGACAACACCTGCAGTCAGGATCGAACCCACATCTCTGGCGCTGTGTGGCAGCAACTCTACTGCTGCGCCACTGTGCCTACCTGGACAATCCTTTTGGACTATCTGGACTATCTCCTCATTTGACAATCCTTTTTCCTTGATCAAATTTCTTAGCCCACTCTAAACATTATTATCTTAATAATAAACATTATTATCTTACAAGTTTAGTGTATTATCGTCACGTGCACCAATGTGCAATGAAAAACTTTGTTTGCATGGTGTCCAGTCAAAGAAAGACTATATACATGATTACAATCAAGCAGCCAATAGTGCACCAATAAAGGGTACAACATTTAGTGCAAGATAAAGGCCAATTATGATCGTTCTGTGGTCTCGAATGAGGTAGATGGGTCGTCAGGACTGCACTAACTGGTTAGAGGACCATTCCGGGGGCGCTGTTCTGGCAGCAGCCATGTCAGCAGCGCGTCAGTTTTTTCAACTTTTTTTATTTTTTAGTTTGTTTTAAAGTATGTATTTAATGTTTCTTTGTGTGTCTTGTGTGGGGGGGTAAGGGGGAAACTGCTTCGGTCGCCTCCTCCATGGAGAGGCGACTTTTTCCAGGTCGCCTCCCCCGTGGCCTAACATCAAGGATCGGCGCGGCCTTTCCCGGAGACGCGCCCGGGGCTTCAGCGGCGGGCGCAGCGTGGACTCTCGATGTGGAGCGGGTGAACCCTCGCTGGAGGGGAGCGCTCCGTTTCGCTGGTCCGGGGCAGCCGGCAGCCTGAAGTAGCGGCCTGAAGTCGCGGCCTGCAGAGCTCCAGCTGGCGCGGCGTCTACAGCCCGGGATCGCTCGTGGGTGAGCCGGGGGAAGAAGAAGCCATCACTGCCGGCCCGCGGCCAACTTCTACCGCGGGGCCGGCATGGATTTACCATCACCCCTGGAGGGGAGCTTCGACCGCCGGCCCTGCAATCTACGGTGCTTCTGGCTGCGGCGGGGACTTTAAATCTTGACCTGCCGGCCTGCGGCCTACAACAACTTAAAGCCGCGGTCTCCGGTGAGGAAGAGCCGATCCTGGACTGACTCTGGACTCTGGTCCTGTCCACGGGGGGGAAATGGAGGAGGACTGGCCAAATTTTTGTGCCTTCCACCACAGTGATGAATGCTGTGGTGGATATTTGTGTTACATTTTGTGTGTTCTTTATTATTGTATCGCTGCTGACAACCCAATCCTTGCCGGGTCACTGCTCGTGCGGTCGACCGGTTGGTGCAGAGAGTAGCTTTGAATGTTTGTCTCTTCGTTGATTGTGTCCCTTTCTTTTTTTAAAAGCTACTGTAATGCGCCCTTTAAATTGCCCCTCGGGGATGAATAAAGTGCTTGATTGATTGATTGATTGATTGAGTTGTCCAATAACAGTTGAGAAGAAACTGTCCCTGAATTTGGAGGTGTGCATTTTCAAACTTCTGTATTTTCAAACGTCTTGTCTGATGAGAGATGGTAGAAGAGGGAATCACAGAGGTGAGACATCCTTGATAATGCTGGTGGTCTAGCTGTGGCAGTGTGAAGTATAAATGGAGTAGATGGTCTAGGCTACATCCACAACTCTGCAATTTCTTATGATATTGGGTGGAGCTGTTCCCAAACCAGGTTGTGATGCATCCCGATAAAATGCTTTCTGCGGCACATCTGTAGAAGTTGGTGAGGGGTGTTGGGGACATGCCAAACTTCTTAAGCCTTCTAAGGAAGTAGTTGGTGTGCTTTCTTGGCCATGACTTTGATGTGGCTGGTCCAGAAACAATTGCTGGTGATATTTATTCCCAGGAAGTTCAAACTCTCTACTTTGGTGCCATCAATGTATCCTGGGGTGTGTGCACAGCTACACTTCCTGAAGTCATGCTGTCAATGACATGGTGTTATTGATGAGAATTCTACGAGTCAGGATCTCATTGCAGTGTAACTGAAGTATTATTCCTCTCCCAATTCCTTGAGCTGCTACTAACACAAACCAGATTCCAACCGTGTGATTTTGTAGACACAAAGAAATGCAGATGCTGATTCACACCAAAAAGACACAAATTACTGGTGTAACTCAAGCAGATTAGGGAGCATTCTGGAGAACATGGATGGATAACGTTTTGAGTCGATACCCTTCTTCAGACTGATTGTGGTGGGGGGAGAGAGGTGAGAAGGGTTTTTTTGGCAGATGGGTGAACAGAGATGAAAAAATAAAGTGTGAGATTAGGAGATACGAATAGCAGATGCATCAATTATCAACCCAGAGGAGGGAATATAGGTGCAAGGAGATGCGGTGGAAGGAGTGAGGGGGGTTGCCTGCCTTTTATTTGGCTTTGTCAAACAGTCCTTGTTCCAAACGTACAATGGCATCATCCAACTTTTTCTCTACTATATTGACAACTGCATCAGAGGTGCAGAACAATGATTTCAATAACTTCCACCCTGCAAGCAAATTGACTTGAACTATCTCTGACACCTTTATTGATCTCCCCTTGTCCCACCATGCCTCTTGCAAAGAGCTATCCCATACTCTCAATGTCTCTGTCTCCGTCGTATCTACTCCCACGATGAAGCTTTCCATTCTAGTACATCCAAGATATCCTCTTTCATTTGTAAATGTGGTTTTCCCCCATGCTGTCAAAGATGGTTCCCTTGCCCACGTTTCCTCTGTGTCCTATAGTTCTACTCTTGTGACACCACCTCTCAGATAGAACAAGGGTAGAGTTCTCCTGGTCGATGCCTTTCACCGTACCAACCTCTGCATCTAACACATTATTCTCTACTGCCTTGAACGTGATCCCAGCACGAGTCATTCTCCCCAAAATCTCCCCATTCTCCCCAAAATCCACAAACACAACTGCCCTGGCAGACCCATTGTTTCTGCCTGCTCCTGTTCCACGGAAATGATTTCCACATACCTCGACTCCATCCTATCCCCCCTGATCCATCTCTCTCTACCTATGTCCAAGATACCTCACATGCCCTTCGTCTCTTTAATTACTTCTGCTTTACAAGCCCCCACTCCCTCATCTTTACTATGGACGTGCAGTCACTCTACACCTCCATCCTCCACCAGGAATGCCTTAAAGCCCTCCGTTTCTTCCTCGACCGCAGAACCATCCAATTTCCGTCTACTAACACTCTACTCTACCTAGCGGAGCTGGTCCTCGCCCTCAATAACTTCTCCTTTGATTCCCCCCACTTTCTCCGTCCAAGGCATTGCCATGGGCACCCATTGGCCCCAGCTATGCGTGCCTCTTTGTAGGTTACGCTGAACAATCCCTGTTCCAGGTGTACACTGGCTCTATCTCTGTTACATTGATATCTGCATTGGTGCTACCTCCTGCACCCATGCAGAACTCATGGACTTCATAACTCCACCTCCAATTTTCATCCTACACTCAAATATACTTGGACCATCTCCAACACCTCCCTCCCCTTTCTTGATCCCACAGTCTCCATCACAGGAAATAGACTATTGACTGACATCTATTACAAACCCACTGACTCCCACAACTATATTGCCTACACTTCCCACCCTGCTTCCTGCAAAGACTCTATCCCCCTACTCCCAATTCCTTTGGCTACGCCGCATCTGCGCCCAAGATGAGGTGTTCCATACTAGGACATCCGAGATGTCCTCATTCTTTAGGGTTCCTCTCTCCCATCATAGACGAGACCCTCAGTCGTGTCTCCTCGGTACCCCGCAGCACTACCCTTGCTCCCCCTCCCCCTAGTCGCAGTAGAGACAGAAGTGCCCCTAGTCCTTACCTTCCACCCCATCAGCCGACACATACAACACATAATCCTCCGAAATTTCTGCCACCTCCAATGGGATCTCACCACTAGTCACTTTTTCCCATCTCCACCCCTTTCCGCCTTCCACAGAGACCGTTCCCTCTGCAACTCCCTGGTTAACTCATCCTTTCCCACCCAAACCACCCCTACCCTGGTACCTTCCCGTGCAACCGCAGAATAAGCACCACCTATCACTATACCTCCTCCCTCGACTCTGTCCAGGGACCCGGCACTCCTTTCAGGTTAGGCAGAGGTTCACTTGCACCTCTTCCAACCTCATCGGCGAGACCAAATGCAGACTGGCCGATCGTTTCGCGGAACACCTTCGCTCAGCCCACGTGAACCAACCTGATCTCCCGGTTGCTGGACACTTTAATTCTCCTTCGCATTCCTACACAGACCTCTCTGTCCTTTGTCTTCTCCATTGTCAGAGTGAGGCTACATGCAAATTGGAGGAACAGCATCTCATATTTCGCTTGGGCAACTCACAGCCCACTGGTATGAATATTGATTTCTCTCACATCAGGTAGCCCCGGCATTCTCCCTCTATCCCTCCGCCACCCAAGTTGCACTAGCTTTTCATTTTCACCTTACAAACAGCTAACAATGGCCTGTTTCCTTTATCATCGTAACTTTTTTGCATATCTTTCATTCATTGTTCTTTATCTCTCCACATCGTCTATATCTCTTGTTTCACTTATCCCTAACCAGTCTGAAGAAGGGTCTCGACCCGAAACGTCACTTAGTCCTTCTCTCCAGAGATGCTTCCTGTCCTGCTGAGTTACTCCAGCTTTTTGTGTCTACCTTCGATTTAAACCAGCAACTACAGTTCTTTCCCACACATTAAATAAATGAATGAATGAATGAATAAGTTTATTGGCCAAGTATTCACATACAAGGAATTTGCCTTGGTGCTCCGCCCGCAAGTGACAACATGACATACAGTGACAGTTAGGAATGACACATAAAACATTATCCATTAAACATGTAAAATACCAGAGCTAAAGGAGGCTACATATTTTTTGGTTATTGAGTAGAGTTTGGTTATTCCTGGAAAAAAGCTGTCTTTATGTCTGGCCGTGGCAGCTTTGACAGTCCGGAGTCGCCTTCCAGAGGAAAATGATTCAATGACTTTGTGGCCAGGGTGAGAGGGGTCAGAGATGATCTTACCCGCTAGCTTCCTGGCCCTTGCAGTGTACAGTTCGTCAATGGAGGGAAGGTTGCAGCCAATAACCTTCTCAGCTGATCAAACAATTCGCTGCAGCCTCCGGATGTCGTGCTTGGTGGATGAGTCAAACCATACCATGATGGAGAAGGTGAGGATAGACTCTTATGATGGCCGTATATAATTGGACCATCATTGCCTGCAGCAGATTGTGCTTCCTTAGCTACCGCAGGAAGTACGTCCTCTGTTGTGCCTTTTTGACTGTGGAGTCAATGGTGGCCCCCCATTTAAGGTCCTTGGAGATGATGGTTCCCAGGAACTTAAAAGACTCCACAGGTGTGACTGTGGTGTTGTTGATGGTGAGTGTGGTGAGGGGAGGGGGAGCTCTCCTAAAGTCTACAATCAATTCCACTGTCTTAAGAGCATTGAGCTCTAGGTTGTTGTGATGGCACCAGGACGCCAGCTGTGTCACTTCCTGTCTGTATGAAGTGACACGGGGTGTTCCAGTTGGCTTCAAGCGGTTAGGATTTGACAGAACCAAAAACTTTTTTTTTTGAAACTGTGTGCCATGCAATAATGTTCATATAATCTTTATGTGGATGAGAAAATATGGTTTAATAGTTTGTGTTATAGAGATAGAAACAGTCGGATAATATACTTATCCGATTTTGCCATCAATGAAATATATCAGTGTCAGCCACCAGTCATTAGATTGGTGAGGTGGTGGAGAGTTCCTGATTTCTTTCAGAAGGTCTTTTTCTAAAACCTGTAGCTTGTAATATAGAGTTATTGACTGCAGGCCTTGTTCAGTACGGAAGCCAAAGCAGTTTTAGTCCATTCATTAGCTTGGCTGTGGTTACTAATGCCAAAGTATTTCTGTTACATCTTCAGTTTGACGAGCTAAGCAAATATTTTATATAAGACCTCCGTTACTAGGTAGTAGTAATAAATAAAAGTCACATTTCATTTTATATAGCACGTGTCGCATTCCATTAGGACCCCCAGTCACATTTGTTTACCATTAGGGCTGACTGGTAATGCATGGAATAATTTGCATTTGTCCATAAATTGTGGTACTGTGTTTAGTGGCTAAACTGATGCATTATCATGTGATTTAACTCTTGCAGATGGTCTGATTACAGAAGAAACTATAAGGTTAATGAGCTGGTTGCCAGCCTTTAAAAACTGCTGCCAATGAACAACCCATTTATGTTCACCATTGAGACCTAATCTGAGAGAACTATGGCAGCTCAAAGAATCCGCTCCACCAACACCGGCGGGCTTCCTCGGTGTAAATCCGAAGGCACACTAATCGACGTGAGTGATTGTTTATCTGAACTCAATATCAGTGAATTCAAAGGTGAGTATTTCTATCAATTTATTAAGCAGAACAGAATGAACATGATGCTATGATTTACAGATTTGGGGAGTTATAATCCTTTTATTTGATCTTTGTTCTTTCCTTTGAAAATTTGCCAACTCTCACTCTACATTAAGCAAATCATAAGCAATTCAGCTTGATTCTAAAGGGCTTTCTTTAATCACTGAGAACATGATATCAATTTGCAACAAAGGTAGAAGTATTATATACCATTTTGGTCCATACCTGCATTATCCATTTTCGTAACAAAAGGGCACAAAGTGCTGGGGTAACTCAGCAGGTCGGGCAGCATCTCTAGAGAAATGAATAGGCAACGTTTCAGACTGAGAGGGACACCAGAGGTATGAACAAAATGGGATGGTTGGAGGGTTAATGTAAATGTTGGTTATCGGCAGTCTTGGGCTGAAGGGCCTGACTCCTTGCTGTATGTCGCTATGAGTCTATGACTCCATGAATCAGGGCTGTTAAATGTCCACAGACCTGTTCCTAAGTCCTCTCTGGAGAGAAATATGGTGGATGCAGTAAAACATTTAATAGTAGTTGGTGTGTGTAGGGTTTCTGAAAGTAAACACAGAGGAATCTGAAATGGTTTGTAACTTTATTTAAATGCACAACAAATTACCTGCAGGTATTTAAGGACATTCAGCTGAATGTTTAGTTGGATTTGAGTAGTTAAGATGTTTTTTCTGAGTGCTGTGCTAATTTAAGCTGTGGCAGAGTTATAGCCTGTTCTGCCTTGCTCCAACCTGTCAAAAGAATAACAAACTGCAGAAATGAGGAAAACTCGCATTAAGTAAATGGGAAGAATGAATTCCCTGCGGATCTGCTTACGTGCAGAAAGAGCAGCAATTGCTCTAATATCTACTGCAATGGCGCAGTTTGAATGGTCCTTTTTTAAACGGATGTCTTGTGTAGTGTGTAGAGTGGGTCAAAGTTTTATTTAAATCCAAAAAATGTGTGCTATTTTTGGATTAGCTGGTGCTCGGACTCTTGCTAAATAAGTGAATTGTTGACAGACACAGAAAGCTGGAGTAACTCAGCGGGTCAGGCAGCATCTCCAGCAACGCTGCCTGACCCGCTGAGTTACTGCAGCTTTTTGTGTCTCTCTTCGAAGTAAACTAGCATCTGCAGTTCCTTCCTACACAAGTGAATGGTTGATGATGAGTGAATAACTTCCTTCAGCAATACAAAAAAGGTCACCGGTAGGGACAGAAATCTGAAATGAGGAGGTCCTTTGGTTAAAAGTGAATCTTTTTCATTTGAACTTCACTTTCAGTGATTATTCTTTCTGATAGTTTGCTTTTGGCATCACAGTCTATTTAAATCCTACAGAATGGTTCAATTTTTCACTAGGTTAGAATAGATTCCACACTCTTTTAAAATGGCTGACGGTTGGATCATGTGTGATACGGCACTTTTTGTCTCCCTCTGTTGCTGGGATGTGTTCCCAAATCATGTAGTTCAAAAGTGACATTTAACAGCCTTAGGCAGAGGACCCTTTGAAATGACTGGCAGCCGACTCTCAGAACAGTTGCGACTCCTTTGTGTCTTTGCTGTCATGGATGACAATGCAATCATGGTAACCTTTGCAGGAATGAAGGGACAGCATTAGGCCATTTTGCACTCCAATGTTTTACTGTTCAGCTGGATTAACTCATCCTGACTTCAATGTCCTTAACAGCCTTGCCATAAATAAACTTATTTTCCATGTGTCCCCCCCCACCCCCACCCCGCTCCTTGCCAACATTCCAAACTGAACATATAGTTTGTCTCCATTTGACCTGGATGCTCTTAACTGAAATGCTATTAGTGGTTAATCTTCTCTCCAGGTAGGATAAGGTACTCAAAACTTTTCATGAAGAAAATGTGAAACCTCCTGCTGCCCTCTGTTGATTTTTTGATGCCTTTATGTGTCTTCCTTTAAAGATAACACAACAGTGAACTGTCCCTTTTTTTAACTGGGTCTTTGGAGAAACGATACAGGCATTGAACAAAACTTGCCTTCTTTGACCTTTGCAGAGTTAGCAGATGTCAAAGGTACTATGGCTCCCACAGAAGTAAGCTTCAGCAAGTAATCACATTTCTTTCTGCGGTAGAAGGAATATAGTGGACCCTTTCCCCATATCCTCTGAGAATATTTTTTCGCTGGGCTTTTGAGAACAAAGGACATAGGGACCTACCGATCGTTTCACAAACTGCTGTTCACTTAGCACTCTTCTCTCTGATAAATTATAATAGATCATAGCAATCAGTAAACGTTGTAATCACAAATAACAGAAGAAAGGGGAGCTGAAAATCTGCTCCCTAATTACATTTTCAAGATCTCATCTCAGTAACTACATTAAACGGATAAATTAGATGTAATGGAGTTTAATTATATCCCACGTTGTTGGATTAAATGAATGAAAGGGTAACATCATGGATGTGGTGATCACATGGTTTCCATTTGCACAAAATTCACTGAAAAAACAAACAAAACATGCACAATTATCAAACAATTTGAAACAAAGTTTACTTGCAGCATTCAAAGTATACTTGAATATATTCTCTAAGTGCAATGCTTTGGTTCTCCAGGTACTGGCTGAAAGCTTTCTCAATGTATTATTGTCATATGGGCAGGCACAAGAGGCTGAAATGCTATTTTCTCTCATTTTATGCTATTTTCTGTGTGGGTCACCAGTGCTGCGCATCAATAACTTTGAGAGAATGTATATGCTTGGGATATGTTTATCAATATTCCATTGTATTTAAATGTACTTTACCTCTATGCAAGTGTCATTGAATGTTGATGTGTTCCTAATATTAAGACCTAACCTTAATCTTGTCCCATGTAGACTAATACTCTTTCTAAATTTTGCAGTACCGTCTCCCAGTACATTGCGATTGGACACACCTACATCTTTTGGTGATGCACGAGAAGTTGTGGCTATTAAGGATTACTGTCCAACTAATTTTACCACACTCAAATTTAATAAAGGGGATGTTTTATATGTCTTAGACACATCTGGACCTGAGTGGTGGTATGCCCACAACAATACTGAAATGGGATACATTCCTGCTTCCTATGTACAGCCCGTTGGCAGAAGCCCATCTCTCCGAGACAGTGGCATGGTGGATAATATTGGTGACAGTTCTGATGAAGGTGTCAAAGAGATGGATCTACTTGGAGAATGGGGAGATATCTTTGACAAAATGTCTGCAAATACCAAACAGAACAATCCATTCTTGAACGGCTTTGCAACCTCCAACCCATTTCTCAATGGCAATCCACAGAGCCCCAGCGCCAACATTGATCAGGCTCCTAAATCAGAAGTGGACCTACTTTTGTTTGATTCATTTGCACCACTCCTGGCCGGTTCCAAAACATTAACAGCAAATGGCGGAACTAATGGCGTTTTTGAGGAAGACCCATTAACTCGTTCAAAGGACGAGTTTGATCCGCTATTGAGTCGGAACAACCCATTCTTCAGAAGCAAGCGATCATACAGTATGTCAGAACTTTCTGGTCTGCAGGCCAGGTCTGCCGCACCTCCCTCGTCTGGCTTCTTCAACAACATGCAGTCTCCAGAGCCTGAACAGTTCAGGAGCCGGGAGGACTTCCGAACAGCATGGCTAAACCATAGGAAACTAGCACGTTCTTGTCACGACCTAGACTCTCTTGGACAAAGTCCTGGCTGGGGTCAGACCCAGCCTATAGAGACTAACATAGTTTGTAAGCTGGACAGCAGTGGTGGAGCAGTTCAGCTTCTGGACACTAATATCAGTATTCATGTCCCTGAAGGACACATTTCTCCAGGTGAAACTCAGCAGATTTCCATGAAGGCTCTGCTGGATCCTCCTATTGAGTTGAACAATGATAAATGTACAACCATCAGTCCTGTGGTTGAGATCAAATTAAGTAACATGGAAGTTAAAACATTCCTCACCTTGGAAATGAAAATTTCTGCCGAGCTAAAAGATAATGTGTTGAGCAAGAACGGTGCCAGCATAACCTGCTTGAGTAGTGACAGTAAAGATGGGCCCTTCTCAACAATGCCTCAGGTGTATCACTATGGTGACACAGTGCAGGTGCAGTTGGACTCTCTGGAGCCTTGCATGTATGTTGTTGTTGTGTCTCAGGCCAAGATACTGCAGTTCCCTGCCACTGTGTGGGAGTGCATTAACAAAAAACTTACGGTTGGGGTTTATGGTCCGAAGCACATCCATCCTTCCTTCAAGACAGTGGTGGCTATGTTTGGGCATGACAGCGCCCCTAAGTCCTTGCTGGTAAATGAAGTGAGTCGAGAGCTTGTGAGCGCTCCACCTGTCACCCTGCAGTTGTGGGGCAAACACCAATTTGTGCTAGCAAAACCCCAGGACCTGAAGATCAGCATACACCCGAACATTTCCAACTACGAGGTCATGTCTTCTGACCAGGTGAAGGTTGTCCGTGGATTCCAGGTGAAATTGGGCAAGGTCAGCCGCCTTATTTTCCCCATTAACTCCCGCGTCCCCGAAGAGCTTTCTGATTTCACGCTGAGGATCCAGGTCAAGGATGATCATGAGACAATAATGACACAGTTCTGTGTGAGGACACCGCAGCCGCCCCCAAAATCGGGAGTGCGAAACAGCGGGCAGAGGAGGTTCCTGAAGAAGAAAGAAGTCAGTAAGATTGTTCTTTCCCCCTTGGCTGTCACGAGTAAATACCCCATATTTCAGGATCGCCAGGTAAACAATCTCAGGTATGGGAAACTGCTGAAGACTGTCATTAGGCAAATGAAAAACTATTACCTGTTGGAGTACAAAAAAGGAGATGTGATCGCATTGCTAAGTGAAGAGAAAATTAAGTTGAAAGGCTATCTCCGCACGAAAGAGTGGTACATTGGGTTCTATCAAGGAAAGATAGGATTGGTGCATGCCAAAAATGTGTTGGTGGTTGGGAAAATTAAGCCCAGCTTCCTTCATGGGCCTGATCTCACTAGCTCTGCACTCTTGGAGCAGATTCTTCGCCCCAGCAAGTTTCTCACTTACATCTACGCTTCAGTAAGGATGACCCTGATGGAGAATATCAGCAGCTGGAGAGCGTTTGCAGACGCGCTGGGTTACAAAAGCTTGCCTCTCGCACACTTCTGCCGGACGGAGATCGACAGTGAGCCTGAACGTGTGGCATCAGTATTGGAAAAACTCAAGGAGGACTGCAATGATGTGGAGAACAAAGAAAAGAAGTCGTTTCAGAAAGAGCTGATGTCTGTAAGTACACAATAATTGATATTATCTCTACAGCATTTTTCGATTGTCCGGTTATTCACCTTTGCAATAGACCACTGAAAAATCTCCCTTCTATGAAGAATGTTAGTTAAGCCATTTTTCATGATATGACCTGCACAAATTAGTAGGTGACAGGATAATTTGGACCAAATAAACGTGCTTTGCAATGTGCGTTTTAATGATCCCAAGAGTTGAATATGTTTCTTTTCCTATTCAAAATATCCCCAGTGGTTTAGCAGGGTAGTCCGGTAACTTTTAGCTATGACTGAACAACAGCTGTCCTGGGATCGGAAAGGATGGATGAAAGGGCGTAGGTATTTTGCCGAAAGCTCTCTTTCATTCTCTTAAGCTTTTATTTGTATAATACAGAACAGTTGCCAAGCTAAGGTTATAAGGCTGCAGAACCATGCTTGCTTATGTATGGACCACCACTGTAACAATCAATCCATGAAAGTATTTTTCTAATCAGTTTTATTTCTTAATTAACCCAAACAAAAATCCGGCCCCAGAAACTGTACCACGGTTAGACCGCTCTTGAGGGCACAGCTTTAAAATGGGCAGAAATCTTGCTTGAATGTTGACATTGACAAAGCTTTGGGTGGAGTATTATGTGGATGGTTATCAACACTAGCTGTGATGTGAAGGCTTTAGGAAGGGCTTAGCGAAGGGTTTATCAGAGATATTGCTGAGTTCATTGAGGTTCTGATTGAATCGATGGAGAAAAAAAAATCCTTCTGTTAATTGCTTCGATTACCAGCAGTCAAAAATAGAAAATTATCGGCAAGAGATCCAGCATTAATCTTTTCACTTTGAGTTCCCCGGATTTAGAACTATCGACCTAAAGAGATGATAGAAGATTATCAAAGATTATAAAAGGTTAAGAAATAGTTTTTAAATATATGTGAGCACTTAAGGGGGGAGGCACGAGCCTGCAGAACTGACAAATGAAAAGCAGTGCTTTGACCTCTCCATTGCTGTCCTTTCAGAAAGTGTGCACAAGCTCAATGGTCCAAGCAACCACACTGTTCAATTGCAAGTATTTTGGTACTCAAAATAACACCGTCATTTACAACTAAAGTGATATTTGAATACAGTTTTAACAAAAAGGGAGCCATTCCTGATAAAAAAAATTGATCAGTATGTGATGAGTAATACCACTGAACCTAAATATAGAATCTGCTCCTGAAATTCATGACCTTGGCATTTTGAAGTGATGTCAGCCACCCTGCGACTGTCTGTGTGTGGGGTCGCGTGGTTGCAGTTGCTATTGGTGTTGATATTGGTTCGATTGGTTCCGTAGCTGGAGTCCAGCCTCAGGATTGATGTGGTATAAATATCCCGCTCCACATTATTCACAAAGCACCCATTTGTTACGGCACTTTTGACCCCCCCCCCCAGTATATGTTGGTGTTGATATTGGTTTGCTGGTCAGGAAGCCTAAGTCTAGCCTCAAGACTGATGTGGTATAACTCCACGTTATTCACAAAGCACGCATTTCTTGCAGTGCTCTTGGCCCCTTCAGTATGACTACAGCAGACATGAGACCGCACTTTTGAAGATATCCATTCAGGCATCAAGCCAGATAGTGGGAATATGGTGCCAACCCCTGCCCTTCGCTGCTGTGCCTATTAGATGTGATGAAAGCCGCCACATATGATGGAAAAACCTTGGGTTACGGGAGGTGAGGGCATCTCAAAACACGGGCTGCCAGTCCTCAGCAGCATGTGCACCCTGAGCCCCTCATATTCAGCGTAGATCTCTACACCCTTCACTCCAGACCACCCAACACCAGCGCTCACACCAGGTCTTGGGGGATCATCACATCAAGAGTGGGAGTGGAGTTCAGAACATCGGACTGGGTTCCCGGCACAGCACACAGCACACAGCACAACGGGGAAGACGAGGTTTTGCACCAAGTACCTGGAACAACAGTATATGGCAGCAATGTGTGCAGGCATCCCACCAGACTCCTAGCACAACAGCGCTATCACTCACAAAAGACATTGCCTGAGGAACTGGTAGTCTCTGTGGAGGGCAATGGACCGACAACATTTCAGATCGGGAACCTTCTTCGGATTCTGAAGGCGTTAACTTCAGAACTTGTATGGAACAAGCTGCCAGAGGAGGTAGTTGAGGCTGGGACTATCCAAACGTTTAAGAAACAGGTACATGGCTAGGACAGGTTTGGAGGGATATGGACCAAACGCAGGCAGGTGAGACGTGTAGCTGGGCCATGTTGGCCAATGTGGGCAAGTGGCCTGATTCCACACTGTATCACTCTCTGACTTTGGCAAAATTGCTTATTGTTGGTAATTATTTTCTTCTTAATTGAAGATTTATTGTTTTAGTCTGATTAGTCCCTGCACCTCTGTGTATATAATGGAGTTAGTCTATGCACCTTTGTGATATAATGGAGTTAGTCTATGCACCTCTGTGAATATAATGGAGTTAGTCTTTGCACCTCTGTGAATATAATGGAGTTAGTCTATGCACCTTTGTGATATAATGGAGTTAGTATATGCACCTCTGTGTATATAAAGTAATGCTGGCCCTTCTGGTGGCGATGTCATTGGCACACTCGATCCTGAGAGTGCTGAGGGAGATAGCAGTGTATCCATGCAGCTGCTGGTGCGAGAGATGAGTGGTTCTGCATTTCAATACTTCTTAAATCTGACGAAAAAAATGCTGGAGGAACTCAGCAGGTGAACCACAGGGATGGTTGATGGTTTGGGCCGAAACCCTCCTGAAATGTCGACCATCCCTCTACCTCTACAGATGCTGCCTGACCCACTGAATTCCTCCAGCATTGTTTTTATTTTGCTCTATTTTCTAACATCTATTGTGTCTTCTCTTTAAACCTCTTATGATTAGAGCAGTCTAACTTAGAGATGCAAATGTGTGGAGTCAATCCTCACTAGAAATCACACTGAAAATGTGAGCTCTTCTCAGCAGCTGGTCTGAAGGATAAAAGTGCAGATACTCATGAGCATAGGTGGTGGATAGAAGATCTCCTGCTAAGTCAGCAGTGCTCTTAGTATAACAGTGGCGTACAGACAGTAGCAGCAACTGTTGTTTCCGCAATCAATCCCTGTGTTTATTCTTTGAGTAATAATGTCCATTCCACTGTCCTACTCCGCTGGTCTCCTGAGGTAATATTTTATACTTGGCACGAGTCATAAAACTTGTGCAACATGAAAGTGCATACAAATTATTAATGTGTGTGACTGTCCACTGTGCCAGATTTAATGATGCATTGATTTGAAGCAGTGTAAATATCATTACTGATTTAAGATGAAGAGATTATCTTTATTAGGTGGCCATTTATCTTTATGGGGTGACAGCTGATACATCCCTACTTTAGATAAGTGCTGTTTCTCATCACACTGGCTCTGTTGCTGATGACCTCTGGTTATCAACCCACCTACCCACTGCATAACACTGCATTTAGACTTAACCTCCTTTGATTTTAAACCCATCTGTCAAATCTCTTTTCAGCTGCCTTTGTGATTCATCTGTGGACCTAAACACACTTCTTCACCTTGCTGTTGGTAAACACAGTTAGGCTGTGGGCCGAGCATCAAAAATGTGTCTAGAAATGGGATTTCGTGACCCAAGTCACCAAACTACATGAAATTTTCACATATTGTGTAAATTTATTTTTATAAATCACCCCTGAAACTCGATATGAAGAAGACTTGCACATTTTTTTAAATTAGAGAAAAACCGGAAAAATTTCGGGTGATTTTTATTCCAATCAAAGCACGTTTAACATTGAGTTGTCTGCCAGTTGGCCAATCACGCGCTTTGCTTCAGGCTAGCACACAAAATGGCTGAGGGGGCTTCACAGATGCCTGTTTTACTGGAGATTCCGATTTGTTGTTCTGTGGAATAAATGTCGTGGAAACTTGCAGCAGGTAATTGTATTTAGTGGGAAAAGCATTAAAAAGGCTGAAGAAAGTGCTGCGAAGTGGATTAAAGTGCAAGAAAGCTTTGAAAGCAGTCCCTGCTGAGGTCCTGGAACACAAAGATTTAGACAGCCAGGGACCAACTCTAACTAAAAGGTAAGATCTAAAGTCTGAATTTATGAAAATCTATCTGTATGGAGTTTAATTAATTTAGTTGCACCCTTTTATAATGTGAATAAATTCATTCACTTACTTCATTCATTCATGAAGTTGAGGGCCTAAACTATATGTATCCAAAACACAGTAAATTATACATTGTCACTAATGCCAGCCTGTTGTAGAGTAATAAGTCTTTAACAGCTAATCTCGGAGCTGCCTACGAAAACTTACCGGGAAAAAGTGCTCCGACCGCGGGACATAGGTACTCGCGGTAAAGTGAAGCCGCGGTCTCAATTAATAAGCGGCCGATTCGCGAACGCTGAACCGCGGATCATCTCCGCGGGCGGGCAGTGGGGGGGGAGGCTGTACATAGTACCGTCTATAGCTGCCGTTATCAGACCCCCGACAACGGGAAAAAAACGGAGGGATATCTGACCATTTCTCACTGCAATGGAAGCCTATAAATAGCGATCGAAATCCCTCCGTTTTTTTCCCGAGTTTCAGGGGTGATTTATATAATTTTTTTTACACAATATTTGAAAATTTCATGTAGTTTGGTGACTTGGGTCACAAAACTGCAGAATAAAGCTCCTCGGCCCACAGCCTAAGTGTACATGATAGTGCAGACTTGTAAAATGGGACGACTTAAGGGCCTGTCCCACTTACGCGTCCTTGGCCTGCAAATTACGCGACCTCGTGGTCGCTTTAGGCGTACGGGCACTGTATGGCCGCGCGGGGCCAGTCACACTTAGAAGCGCGGAGGGGTATGTAATTGTGCGCAACATCGCGCGGGGCTCCGAAATTCTTGCAGTGAACTAAATCTTCGCGCGTCAACAGCCTGTCGCGGAACTGATGGCCAAAGTGGGACAGACCCAAGACCCTGGCGTGACGCAACGTCTCACCTTCAACAGCAGCAGAAGCAGGCAAATGATCGCCGAACTCGGCCTGGGGCTCACGGCCGTTGCGGTCCGGATCCGCCCCCACTTCTACTCCCAGAGCGGGGCCAAGAAAATTGAAGACACACACAAAATGCAGGAGTAACTCAGCGGGACCGGCTGCATCTCGGGAGAGAAGCAATGGGTGATGTTTCGGGTCAAGACCCTTCTCTTCAGACTGAAGAAGAGTCTCGACACGAAACTTCACCCATTCCTTCTCTCCAGAGATGATGCCGGTCCCGCTGAGTTACTCCAGCTTTGTGTCCATCTTCAAATGACGTCTCTAGACGGCTGTGCGTACGCATGTAATTGCGCCCGATCTTCGCTCGACTGTCTCGGCTCAACGCGACCAAGAGTCGCGTAATTTGCGTGCCAATTACACGTAAGTGGGACAGGCCCTTTAATTGCTGCTCGTTGCAGTTATTAGCTTACAAGCGTTAATCTGTTTACAGTGGTTCTGCATCAAAACAGCAAATATTGTTGTACAGTACAGTTATGAGCCTCTAAAGATGGAAAGTAAAAACTTGGGTGTGATAAGTCTGGATTTGCAGCTAAGTTACCAACAGCTAAATATTATCATCTGGTAGGTCTTGTTTGTCACTTTTGTGGCATTTTCCAAGCCATCTGTAGCTGTGTGGTTGATGAGACAGCAGCTTCCAAACAGAGAGGTTATGGTACTTCCGAAGTGTGTTTTTATTTACAACCCTGTTGCCAGAAGTTACATGAAAGTAAATACATGCCCTTACTTGTTCCTCGATAGTGGTGACATTGTACCACCATGTGGTGAAGGTTAGTGAGTTGTCTTTTTTGCAAAATTTTACTAAGGAGGTTCACAAAAAAAATTGTATTAAAATAAAGGATTTGCAAGGTGCTAACTTTGGCAAATGTTTATTTTAATCTTCCTGGTAATCTTTTTTTCATCTTAATCAATGATTTATTGTTTTTTTAGCCAAATCAACAGATCAAGCTCTCATCCTGGAGTCAGAGAGTGGGAGTGTGCTGTGATTTCCTGAGTAGTTTCTAGTGCAGACTTGTAAAATGAGATTACTTCATTGCTGCTCTCTCAGATTGATTTTAAGTGACGATTCCTGCTGAATTGAGGATTTGCTTAGAGAAACAGATGGGCACATCAAAGGAGTTTAAAAATGTCCTGAAACCATGGGGATCTATTAAATTACAGCTGGGTGTATTCATCTCCACAGCTCAATGCTGTGTTTGTAGTCTCTTGACAAGTCAATGTACTGCTGCTACCTGTATGTCAAAGGTGTGATTTAGTACAGTCCCAAAAATCTGCAGTTTCGACGAATGCAAGTATTTAAGACTATTAACTGACCTCAGCAGTGGTCTTGCACGCTAGCCCTGTTAAACAAATCATATGAACACCAGTAAAGCCCTCCAGGAGCAGAGCATCGAAAATAAAAACAGGAAATACTGGAAATATTCATAGACCTCGTGAAATCAAGTAGAGCTGACTCATTACTCAAAATCTCATTACTCTAATCTACTGTTACAACAATTCAAGGATAGTTTTTGGTGTGTTGAAAGATATTATCTGTATTTACATGCAAAATATTATCCATGGGTCTCTTTGGTGCCAAATAAATGCACGGATGGAGAGATTAAACTGGAACATTGCATCTATACTGATGTGAAGTGGTTTCAAGTATCTGTAGGCCTGGCACCCTTAACTGTTAAGTAAAAAATACGGCAGACCAAAAACGTGTGATGCCCTTGTTCTGAAACCTAGGCAACTCTGTTCTTGTATTTTATAATCTTTGTCGTCTTCACAAATCTTCAAGATCCAGCACGAATTCAAAATACTTTTTTTGGGTGAATCGTAAATCAAGGCACAATGAGGGGTTGGTTTAGAAACTGCCACTGGATGTTAATAAACAAGTTCAGTATTCCGACTGTGCATGCCCAGGGCATAGGTCACTCGAGAAAAACATTCTCGGCAGCTGAGCTGCTGCATGTATACAGACCTGCGATTCATCCATATTCAGGATCGAGCCGGGTCCCTAGTTACGGATGGAGAGATTAAACTGGAACAGATCGAGCCGGGTCCCTCGTGCTGCAAGTACTGTTGAATTTCTACTCGAGTTAGCAACACTATTTCTCCCTTCTCTACTGGTCCATGCAGAAATCTCAGCAGTGACAATCTAATGAATCACAGTCCGGTCCCCCTCAGCCTGGGTATGGGTTCCATTCTCACTCGGGCTGCCCTCCCGGGTTATACAGGGTTATTATATGGGGGCGAACTACGCACCCCTCTCCTGCATAACCCCAGGAGGCGGATTTGTGAGCCGAGTCTCACTACCATCCCCGTCTCCTCCAGAGTGTCCCATCTCTGTCCGGGGGTGGCCGGATATGTCCGGGGTGAACCTGGACCTATGGGACACCGGCCCGGAGCAGTGGCAGCCCCAGGCTTACAGCCATCGCGGAGAAGCGCTAACTCCAGCTCAACTCTGCTCCAACTCCCGAGGAACCCGTTCCCCGACGGGCCGCGGACCGTCAGCTACACCTCTCACCTCAGTGATGTCAGCGAAACCGAGCACCAGTCATCAACGGGGATACACACAAAATGCTGCAGAAACTCAGCGGGTCAGGCAACATCTCTGGAGAAGGGTCTCGACCCGAAACATCACCTATTCCTTTTATCTAAAGATGCTAAAGTTCGAGCAGAGTTGAGCTGGAGTTAGCACTTCTTCTCCGTGCTGGCTGAAAGCCTGGGGCCACCACTGGTGTCCCGTCAGTCTAGGGTCACCCCGGACATCTCCAGCCACCCCTGGACAGGGATGGAACACTCGGGAGGGGACGGGGATGGTCCAGTAGCGATTCAACAACGCTCGCAGCGCCGGAGACCCGGGTTCGATCCTGACTACGGATGAAATGCAGGACTGTACACATGCCGAGAATGTCTCTCTGCCGGTCCAGTCTCTCTCCCTGTCTCCCACTCCCATCTGCCCCCTCTCTCTCGCTGTTACACCCCACTCTCCCGCTACCTGGCAACCCCGTTCCTCAGATTAAATATATTTTTACGCATAAATTATGAATAAAGATAAGAAAATGTTTCAAACACAAGTAATATTTTCTTATTCCAGTAGCAAACACATTAAGGATTAAATAAAAATAATAAATTCTTAACTTTTTGAATATCTCATAATTGCAGATTAATAATAATAATAATAATGGATGGGATTTATATAGCGCCTTTCTAATACTCAAGGCGCTTTACATCGCATTATTCATTCACTCCTCAGTCACACTCGGTGGTGGTAAGCTACTTCTGTAGCCACAGCTGCCCTGGGGCAGACTGACGGAAGCGTGGCTGCCAATCTGCGCCTACGGCCCCTCCGACCACCACCAATCACTCACACACATTCACACACAGGCAAAGGTGGGTGAAGTGTCTTGCCCAAGGACACAACGACAGTATGCACTCCAAGCAGGATTCGAACCGGCTACCTTCCGGTCGCCAGCCGAACACTTAGCCCATTGTGCCATCTGTCGTCCGCTTCTTCTCCGCGCCGGCTGTAAGCCTGGGCCGCCACTGCAATGGGCCAGTGTCCCTTCAGTCCAGGGCTGTCAGCACTCCCGTCTGACTCCCATCAGTCCAGGGTCACCATGGACAAATCCCACGATTCCTTGTGTTTTTCAGAATACCAAACTCGCTTATTGAAGAATGCTATTCAGTTACAATTTGCTATTATGAAAAGAGAAGTAAGGGAGAAAATGCCACTAGGTTATTTCAGTGAATATGCAATCAATTAAACAGATTTTGTTTTATTTTGTTCTTAACACTAATATTGAAACACAATGAACTGCAGATGCTGGAATCTTTCATAGAACACAGTGCTGAAGAAACTCAGTGGGTCACGCAGCATCTCTAGAGGACATGGATAGGTGATGTTTTGGGTTTGGACTCCCTTCAGATTGATTAGAGTGGGGGAACTAACTGGAAAAGATGAACTGAACTAGAACTGAACCAGAACTGGGACTGTGTAAGTGGTGTGTGAACAGCAGAACAGGAAAGGAAGCTATTGAGTTGACAGAATTGTATATTAATTAATTGGTAGAATAGTTAACAATTTATACACAGTTTATATAGCCAGCGCTTCGTTCGCTTTTTCTTTATCAAAAATGACCTTTGACAAATCCCATGATTCCTTGCGAAATACCGAACTCGCTTATTCGAGAGGATGTTTAATTTTAAACTGAAAGCTTTTAAGGATTCCACAACATAGATCAATGAAAAGCCAAAAGCAATAGTTCACACACTTCTGTAAATTGATGAGTTTTGATCAGATGCTCACTTTATCAGAGAGAAAAGCTATTTATTGTTTAGGTAGCAATGATTGACATGGCTGACGTCTGGCTTGTATTACAGGCATCTGCTAATTTTCCAGCCGTGACTTGAAGTTAGAACTGTCAACTTGGAGTTTAAAGGTGATGGTTTAACTCTCCACCCCGGGTCTGGTTTAACACTTCTGTGCTTTCTTGATGGAGTGTTGCACTGCTGTGTGCACTGGTCTAGCTGCTCTCTCCGCAGAAGGAGATTGTTTTTGGGTTTACCAAAACCAGCTTGTTATTTGTTCAATTATCTGGCAACCATTTACCAACAATAGAATGGTGACCATGCACCACCAGTATTTTGCTAACTTTAACACACTACGGCACCCTAAAATCATAAAAGACGGAATGCATGTTGCTACTATAACATGCTCTCTGTGTCAGATTTAGCTGTTCTAGAAGCTCATAAATCTGATCAGCAAAGTTAATTCCCATCCATCCTTGCTTCACCCAACAAAACTCTGCTTTTTAATCTCTAGCAGTGAAGATTAAGACAGAAAACTTTGATGCCCTCCCTTATGTTATTTTCTAGGACTGACAATGGAACAAAAATAATTATTTATTCTGGAGAAACATTTGCCTATGACTCAAGCAGCTTGTGGCCAGATGATCTGGGGTGACGGAGGATCTGAAGGAAATCCACATTAGGTAGAAAATGGTGTTGGGTAGACTGAGGGACTGAAGGCTGATAAATCCCCAGGGCCTGATGGTCTGCATCCCAGGGTACGTAAGGAAGTGGCTCTAGAAATTGTGGAAGCATTTGTTAATTTTCCAATGTTCTATAGATTCAGGATCAGTTCCTGTGGATTGGAGGTTAGCTAATGTTATCCTACTTTTTAAGAAAGGCGGGAGAGAGAAAACAGGGAATTATAGACCAGTTAGCCTGACATCGTTGGTGGGGAAGATGCTGGAGTCAATCATAAAAGATGAAATAGCTGCACATTTGGATAGCAGTAACAGGATCAGTCAGAGTCAGCATGGATTTACGAAGGGGAAATCATGCTTGACTAATCTTCTGGAATTTATTGAGGCTGTAACTAGGAAAATGGACAAGGGAGAGCCTGTGGATGTAGTGTACCTGGACTTTCAGAAAGCATTTGATGAGGTCCCACATAAGAGATTAGAGGGCAAAATTAGTGCACATGGTATTGGGGGTAGGCTACTGACATGGATAAAAAATTAGTTGGCAGACAGGAAACAAAGAGTAGGGATTAACGGGTCCCTTTCAGAATGGCAGGCAGTGACTAGTGGGGTACAGCAAGGCTCGGTTCTGTAGCCGCAGCTATTTACAATATACATCAATGATTTAGATGAAGGGATTCAAAGCAACATTGGCAAATTTGCAGATGACATAGAAACATAGAAACATAGAAATTAGGTGCAGGAGTAGGCCATTCGGCCCTTCGAGCCTGCACCGCCATTCAATATGATCATGGCTGATCATCCAACTCAGTATCCCGTACCTGCCTTCTCTCCATACCCTCTGATCCCCTTAGCCACAAGGGCCACATCTAACTCCCTCTTAAATATAGCCAATGAACTGGCCTCGACTACCCTCTGTGGCAGGGAGTTCCAGAGATTCACCACTCTCTGTGTGAAAAAAGTTCTTCTCATCTCGGTTTTAAAGGATTTCCCCCTTATCCTTAAGCTGTGACCCCTTGTCCTGGACTTCCCCAACATCGGGAGCAATCTTCCTGCATCTAGCCTGTCCAACCCCTTAAGAATTTTGTAAGTTTCTATAAGATCCCCTCTCAATCTCCTAAATTCTAGAGAGTATAAACCAAGTCTATCCAGTCTTTCTTCATAAGACAGTCCTGACATCCCAGGAATCAGTCTGGTGAACCTTCTCTGCACTCCCACTATGGCAATAATGTCCTTCCTCAGATTTGGAGACCAAAACTGTACGCAATACTCCAGGTGTGGTCTCACCAAGACACTGTACAACTGCAGTAGAACGTCCCTGCTCCTATACTCAAATCCTTTTGCTATGAAAGCTAACATACCATTCGCTTTCTTCACTGCCTGCTGCACCTGCATGCCCACTTTCAATGACTGGTGTACCATGACACCCAGGTCTCGCTGCATCTCCCCTTTTCCTAGTCGGCCATCATTTAGATAATAGTCTGCTTTCCTGTTTTTGCCACCAAAATGGAGAACCTCACATTTATCCACATTATACTGCATCTGCCAAACATTTGCCCACTCACCCAGCCTATCCAAGTCACCTTGCAGTCTCCTAGCATCCTCCTCACAGCTAACACTGCCCCCCAGCTTAGTGTCATCCGCAAACTTGGAGATATTGCCTTCAATTCCCTCATCCAGATCATTAATATATATTGTAAATAGCTGGGGTCCCAGCACTGAGCCTTGCGGTACCCCACTAGTCACTGCCTGCCATTGTGAAAAGGACCCGTTTACTCCTACTCTTTGCTTCCTGTTTGCCAGCCAGTTCTCTATCCACATCAATACTGAAACCCCAATGCCGTGTGCTTTAAGTTTGTATACTAATCTCTTATGTGGGACCTTGTCGAAAGCCTTCTGGAAGTCCAGATACACCACATCCACTGGTTCTCCCCTATCCACGCTACTAGTTACATCCTCGAAAAATTCTATAAGATTCGTCAGACATGATTTACCTTTTGTAAATCCATGCTGACTTTGTCCGATGATTTCACCACTTTCCAAATGTGCTGCTATCCCATCTTTAATAACTGACTCTAGCAGTTTCCCCACTACCGATGTTAGACTAACTGGTCTGTAATTCTCCGTTTTCTCTCTCCCTCCCTTCTTAAAAAGTGGGGTTACGTTTGCTACCCGCCAATCCTCAGAAACTACTCCAGAATCTAAAGAGTTTTGAAAGATTATTACTAATGCATCCACTATTTCTGGAGCTACTTCCTTAAGTACTCTGGGATGCAGCCTATCTGGCCCTGGGGATTTATCGGCCTTTAATCCATTTAATTTACCCAACACCACTTCCCGGCTAACCTGGATTTCACTCAATTCCTCCAACTCCTTTGACCCGCGATCCCCTGCTATTTCCGGCAGATTATTTATGTCTTCCTTAGTGAAGACGGAACCAAAGTAGTTATTCAATTGGTCCGCCATATCCTTGTTCCCCATGATCAACTCACCTGTTTCTGACTGCAAGGGACCTACATTTGTTTTAACTAATCTCTTTCTTTTCACATATCTATAAAAACTTTTGCAGTCAGTTTTTATGTTCCCTGCCAGTTTTCTTTCATAATCTATTTTTCCTTTCCTAATTAAGCCCTTTGTCCTCCTCTGCTGGTCTCTGAATTTCTCCCAGTCCTCCGGTATGCTGCTTTTTCTGGCTAATTTGAACGCATCATCCTTCGCTTTGATACTATCCCTGATTTCCCTTGTTATCCACGGATGCACTACCTTCCCTGATTTATTCTTTTGCCAAACTGGGATGAACAATTTTTGTAGTTCATCCATGCAGTCTTTAAATGTCTTCCATTGCATATCCACCGTCAACCCTTTTAGAATTAATTGCCAGTCAATCTTGGCCAATTCACGTCTCATACCCTCAAAGTTACCTTTCTTTAAGTTCAGAACCATTGTTTCTGAATTAACAATGTCACTCTCCATCCTAATGAAGAACTCAACCATATTATGGTCACTCTTGCCCAAGGGGGCACGTACAACAAGACTGCTAACTAACCCTTCCTCATTACTCAATACCCAGTCTAAAATAGCCTGCTCTCTCGTTGGTTCCTCTACATGTTGATTTAGATAACTATCCCGCATACATTCCAAGAAATCCTCTTCCTCAGCACCCCTGCCAATTTGATTCACCCAATCTATATGTAGATTGAAGTCACCCATTATAACGGTTTTGCCTTTGTCGCACGCATTTCTAATTTCCTGTTTGATACCATCTCCAACTTCACTACTACTGTTAGGTGGCCTGTACACAACACCCACCAGCGTTTTCTGCCCCTTAGTGTTTCGCAGCTCTACCCATACCGATTCCACATCCTGCAAACTAATGTCCTTCCTTTCCATTGCGTTAATCTCCTCTCTAATCAGCAACGCTACCCCACCTCCTTTTCCTTTCTCTCTATCCCTCCTGAATATTGAATATCCCTGGATGTTCAGCTCCCAGCCTTGGTCACCCTGGAGCCATGTCTCCGTGATCCCAACTATATCATAGTCATTAATAGCTATCTGCACATTCAACTCATCCACCTTATTACGAATGCTCCTTGCGTTGAGACACAAAGCCTTCAGGCTTGTTTTTACAACACTCTTACCCCTTATACAATTTTGTTGAAAAGTGGCCCTTTTTGATTTTTGCCCTGGATTTTCCGGCCTGCCACTTTTACTTTTCACCTTGCTACCTATTGCTTCTACCCTCATTTTACACCCCTCTGTCTCTACGCTCACACATTTAAGAAACCCTTTCCCTTTAACTCCATCCTCCACTAGCCCATTTGACACCCCACCCCCCTTATTCAGTTTAAAACCACCCGTGTAGCAGTGGCAAATCTGCCTGCCAGAATGCTGGTCCCACACCTGTTAAGATGCAATCCGTCCCTTTTGTACAGTTCCCCCTTACCCCAAAACAGATCCCAGTGATCTAAGAATCTAAATCCCTGCCCCGTGCACCAGTTCCTCAGCCACGCGTTCAGGTCCCGTATCTCCCTGTTCCTGCTCTCGCCAGCACGAGGAACTGGAAGCAAACCGGAGATAACAACCCTGGAGGTCCTGCTTTTCAGCATTTTTCCGAGCTCTCTAAAGTCACGCTGCAGAATATTCATCCCCTTCTTTCCGACATCGTTTGTGCCGACATGCACTACCACTTCCGGTTGTTCACCTTCGCCCTTGAGGATTTTCTGCACTCTGTCCGTGACATCCTGGATCCTGGCACCAGGAAGGCAGCACACCATCCTCGCATCCCGTCTGTTGCCGCAGAAACCCCTGCCCGTACCTCTCACAATGGAGTCTCCTACTACAATGGCGTTGCCTGCCTTAGGCCTTTTTGGTTTTGGCTCAACAGCCCTATTCGCATCACAAGCCAGTCCGCCGCCCAGTGTAAACACCTCTTCTATCCCGACAGCTTCTAAGTGGGTGAACCTGTTCACAAGAGGTACAACACCCGGGGACGTTGGCATTCCATGCTTCCCTCCCGTTCTCACTGTCTCCCACCTTCTCTCTTCCAGTACCTTAGGTGTAACAATCGTACTGTAGGACTTGTCGAGGAACGACTCCGTTTCTCGGACGAACCGGAGGTCATCCACTTGCTTCTCCAGTTCCCCAACACGGCCCTTCAGGAGCTCTACCTGGATGCACTTTTCGCATTTGTAGCAGCCAGAGGCACCAGCGGTGTCCTTGACCTCCCACATACTGCAAGCATCACACTGAATCAGCTTGCCTGACATCTCCTTCTTTCGTCTCTCCCTCTGCAGTGTTTTGCGTAGTCTCCTCTCCGAAGACTCTCGAGCCAAAGACTCACACTTCCCTCGCAGGGCCGCTCACTCACTGCCGCTCGCTAAGAGCAGTCTTGCTTAAATTGACTGATAAATTGCCTGATTTACCAATTTACAAACCAAATTCCTCAGTTTTCAACTGTTTTCCCAGCACTGACTCACTTCTCTCCTCCCACTTGGGCTAGAGCCAATCAGTCGTATCTCTTGCTAAACTCCTGCTGCTGTTGTTGCTCCCAAAGCTACAGCAGTTCTGAGTCTGAAACATGACAAAGCTGGGTGGCAGTGTGAACTGTGAGGAGGATGCTATGAGAATGCACGGTGATTTGGACAGGTTGGGTGAGTGGGCAGATGCATGGCAGATGCAGTTTAATGTGGATAAATGTGAGGTTATCCACTTCGGTAGCAAAAACAGGAAGGCAGATTATTATCTAAATTGTGTCGAGTTGGGAAAAGGGGAAGTACAATGGGATCTGGAGGTCCTTGTTCATCGGTCAATGAAAGTGAGCAGGTAGTGAAGAAAGCGAATGGCAAGTTGGCCTTCATAACAAGAGGAGTTGAGTATAGGAGCAAAGAGGTTCTTCTGCAGGTGTACAGGGCCCTAGTGAGACTCCACCTGGAATATTGTGTGCAGTTATGATCCCCTAATTTGAGGAAGGACATTCTTGCTATTGAAGGAGTGCAGCGTAGGTTAATTCCCGGGATGGCAAGATTGTCATATGCTGAGCGAATGGAGTGGCTGGGCTTGTATACTCTGGAATTTAGAAGGATGAGAGGGGATCTTATTGAATCGTATAAGATTATTAAGGGTTTGGACACTAGAGACAGGAAACATGTTCCTGATATTGGTGGGAGTCCTGAACCAGGGGCCACAGTTTTAAGAATAAGGGGTAAGGTGTTTAGAACGGAGATGAGGAAACACTTTTTCACACAGAGAGTGTGAGTCTGTGAAATTATCTGCGTTAGAGGGCATTGGAGGCAGGTTCTCTGGATACTTTCAAGAGAGTGCTTGATAGGGCTCTTAAAGATAGCGTAGTCAGGTAATATGGGGAGAAGGCAGGAACGGGGTACTGATTGTGGATGATCAGCCATAATCACATTGAATGGCCGTGCTGGCTCAAAGAGCCGAATGGCCTACTCCTGCACATATTGTCTATTGTTGTGATGTCTTTATTGCATCCATGCAATCGTTTGTGTCAAGGATCTGGGTCTGGCATGAATACCTACCACGGTTCCATTAGGCCCTCAGAATAAGGCAAATGGTGTGCTGGGCAATGGGCTTTGTTCCCCAGGGTGGGCAGTAATTATCAGAATTATTTAGCACAGCATCCTGCAGTAGCAAAGCTTATAAGGAAACAGTGCCGTGAAGCATTTTATGGCTTCTATCCTGCTTGTATTGAGGAAATAGAACATTATGTCATTCAGCCCTCTATGGCCACTTTTCCATCAGAGCACTGAGGACAGCACATTTTACCGCAACTCGACTCTCCTGCCATGACCTCAGATTTCTTGACGTACAGAATATTTCCCTCTGTCTTCACTGAACTTGGCCCTGAGCTTCCATAGCCCTCCCTGTGTTGAGAATGCCAGGTTTCTTTATATTCTGAGTACATATCATCTCACCTCAGTCTTGGATAGTGGGCACTTTAATTTGAAATTGTGATTCGAGGTCCACATCTACCCTGTATACTAATTAGTACATTTCAATAAAAGTGCCACTCATTCTTCTATTGCCGAGAGAATATAAAGTATTTCACACAACAAACATGAATGCCCTAGGAATCCATCTAGTGAAACTTTGCTGAACTCCCTCAAACACCGGTATATCTGTTCTTCATGGACCATAACAAACAATATATCGGGTGTAGTCCTATTTTATTGCAGATATGTCTTTATTTGTGTGCTCAATTCTTATAAGGTTGACGTACTATTTTGATTCCTCCTAATTACTTGCGATACCTCCATGTTAACTTGTATTGATTCATGTGCAAGGACACCCAGATCTCTTTGGACATCTTTGCCTTACATGCAAAGCACTTTATTGTGGTCAGTGGTAGACCTGAGCAGAAGTCAATGAAGCAGGTCACTTTATTTTTCTTGGGTTCTGGAATGATTAAGGTTTTCTTGAAGCAAATGTAGGCCATAGACTGTTGTAGTGAGATGTTGAAGACATCAGCAAAGACTGGCCAGTTGATTCGTGCACAATTTCCAAACCTGTCTAAAACTCCATCTGTATAGGAAGGAACTGCAGATGCTGGTTTACACCGAAGATAGACGCAAAATGCTGGAGTAACTCAGCGAAGGAATGGGTGATGTTTCGGATTGAGACCCTTCTTTAGACAGTCTGAAGACAGGTCACGACACGAAACGTCACCCATTCCTTCACCAGAGATGCTGCCTGTTCGGCTGAGTTACTCCAGCATTTTGTATCTAAAACTCCATCTGGACTGGCCGCTGTCCAAGTGCCGATAGATCTGATTTCTGACACTGATATGACAGCCAGCAAGCGATGGGGTAAACGTGCCTTAGTGGAACTTTATTTGCCTGTTGAAAATAGGCAACAAAGTTCAATGTGCAAGGCTGTCAGGCATGCCAAGAGAGAATTCCAAAACAAGCCAGAGGCTCAATTCAATCAAGTGGATGCCAGGCAACTATGTCAGGGTCTGAATACCTTCACGGGCTACAAGCCAAAATGTCACCCTTCATGGTATTCATGCCCTGCCATAGTCACTAGGCATCCACTTGATTGAATTGAGCCTTTAGCTTGTTTTGGAATTCTTTCTCGGCATCTCTGACAGCCTTGCAGAGATCATACTTGGCTCTGTTTTACAGTGTGGGATCCTCTTCCTTGAAAACTTCAGATCTGGACTTTAACAGAGGGTGAAGCTTCCTGTTCATCCAGGGTTTCTAATTAAGATAGACCTTAATTGTCTTGGGCAGAACACAGTCATTAATTCTTGATGAAATCGGTGATGACTGGCATCAGGCTGGGTGAAGTGGTCTTGAACACGTTCCACTCCATTGATTCAAGATAGTCCTGAAGTAGATCCTTGCCTCCTCAGACCGCTGCTGCATTACTCTCTTTGTTGGTGCCTCATGCTACGATCTCTATCTGTAAGCTGGCAAAAGCAGCACCAATAGATGAAATGAAGGCAAGGAATAGATTGATAGGTATACTTAGTGGTATAATTGTGGTCAAGAGTGTTAACATGCTGCGTAGCGCACAAGACACACTGAGGGTATTGGGGGAATACATTCCGGAAGTTAGCCTTGATTAACTGCAGTGTTGAACTAGGCAGTCACGAGAGTTGATGACCGAGTATAATTCGTCAAGTGTCATCTTGGCATTGGCTTGGATTGTTTTGTAGACCTCCGATACAATGGTGGAATTGAATTTCCTCAGTAGGTAAAAAGGACAGCATTTAATGACCAGATATTCCAGGTCAGGGGAGCAGAATTGAGCCAAGACCGTCACATCAGTGCATAGCGAAGCATTGTTTATGAAGCAGATGTTGCCACCTTTCCCTTTGCCTGAAGATTCCACATGGTTCATACGATAGATGGAGAAACCCTCGGGTTGTGTTGCAGGGTCGGGTGAACACAGCAACCTCTTTGAAATAGCAGTCTTGCTCTGAGCTCAGTTTTGTTAAGTTTATTCTGGAATGAAGCCATCTGTTTTATCCTCACCACGAACTTAACCTGTCTGAATTCTTCAATCTTTCTGCATTCTCCTCACAGCACAACCTGCCACATAAGTTTGTACATCTCCAAATGAGGACACATTGCTCTGGATTCCCATATCCATACCATTGTCCAGCATTTAGAAACTTGGCAGCAATCACTGCAACACACCGCCGGTCTGTTTCATCCTTTACACTTCGGGTGTGCTCCACCTCATCAACTGGTTCACCCTATCCATTCTCCTAGTTACAATCTCAGAAAGTTCTAGACATCTTTAATAAATACACGTTGACTGCACACTCCTATTAATACCTTTTAAGTGCTTTGTTGTCATTTCCTCAGTAATAGATTAGAGCATTTTACCAACTAATCTCAGTGCATTAAGATAACATGCTTATTTGAAATAGTTTGTGGGATATGAATGTCCAGGTGCAAACTTGCAGTATGGAATCATCCTCTGCTGTTTATATGGAAGCATAGAGATGTAATTTTAGCAGGGACCCTTGGCACATAACACAACTAATTTTCCAGCCAATTATTTTAACTATAAGATAACTATATTTACATTATACTATTTTCCATGGTAACTTCATTAATTTGAGATAATTAGGACATATGGAATAACTTGAAAGCACAGATGTTTGAGATGACATATTGTTTATAAATCCACTTTATTTTAAGGTTAACATGACCTTTCAGAAAAACATTCAACCTTCAGACCAAGAAAAGTGTTTGAAGCTGTATCTTATTGCCCCATTCCATCATCTGCTTTTGGCAAATCCTAAATATACAAAAGAAGCTAAATCATTTTTGAAGCCATTTTAATGGAGATATTTGCATTTCTTTCATTTTGAGCTGATCATGAAGTTGACATCTAGATTTACAAACAGGCCAAATTCCACATGGATAAACTTGCTTCCATCTATTATTTCCAACATTCTTGAACAAGGATTAGAGTTGAGAAGCAGGCTTTGTGTACTGAATTTCTCTTTACCCCCTGTGAGTTACAATGTGTGTTTTGCTGTATAAAGTCAGGTGACTTCTGTCCCTATGTAGAAAATAGCCTGAATGTTCTATGCAGGCAGTAATCAGTGAAGGAAAGATTTGTATTCTCTGTGTGATCCATAGTAAGGCTTCACATAAGCAAAGGACCACCAACAGAAAAAGGTCTGCTCCTGTAGTGTTGAGAGTAATGAGCAATAACATAAATCCAACAGTTTGTGGCATCTAAGATGCAGCACATTATTTGCATAGTTAATGATGAGTTGCACCAGTTCATTCAGCAGGGGAATTTTACTTCGGAGTCACGTGAGTGACTACGTGAAGAAGGGCCGTCCGTCTGCGTGCGCGTCATTACGTCTGAAAGCAACGCGCACAACAGACGGGAGCGGCACTGCGACCTCCCAGCCGTTGGGATTTTAAAAAGGCGGCAGGTAAGAAAAGTTGAACCGCTTTCTGTTCGGGCTAAAGAAGTGATTTTTCTTTCAGAGCCCCAAAAATGTCAAAGAGAAGGTCCGCGGGGTAACCAGCTGCCGAAGACCGCAGCATTCCCGGTAGCGGACGATGCTCATTCTCGCCGACATTGCCGTCGGCGTTAGAACCGGCAGGAGCAGACTTGGTGCAGGAGATCAGCACCGTGGTGGTCCCGGCGGGACGTAAAGCCACCCATAAGTCTGCCAGACCCGTAGACTCGGATGAGTCCGGGGAAGAGGGAAACCCTCCCTCATCGGGAAGCGTCCGAGGACGACTCTCCCACATGGAGCAGCTGGTGGAGAAGCTGCTCCACAATGATAAACTCCAGAGAAAGGAGCATTATCAGCACGAGTCTACAGACCGTGCCAGCAGCCTCATACTCTGGGCAGCAATATGTCTTTCCCATGGAAGGGGGAAGTACATACGGGGATTACCCGGACTCAGAGTTTGGAAGCACAGGGGGGGAACACTCCCAGGAGGGACTGGAGGAAGTACCCCTACAATCAACTAAATTTGCGAACTCCACAGCACTGGGAGCACCCTTGGATGAAGACCTAGCAAGTAACATCAACTACTTGGCGTCTCATCAACTCAAGGATCTTGTCATGGAAGAAACCCTAAATAGGTACCCCCCACCATCAAACTGTGCTTCCCTCAAGGTACAAGCGGTGAACCGCATAATTTGGGGACAAATAGGTCCCGTAATCAGGAACCAGGAACTGAAGTTCCAAAAAGTGTTAAACCTGCTGGGGTCAGGAATCACTTTGTTTGCAGGAGGTGTGGAAGGAGGCATCCTCACTGAGCGGGAGCAGGATACCATGGCACTGCTATGTAATGCCCGTTTCGAAATAAACTGCATACGGAAAGAGGCTATAAAACAGCTCTCGGCGTTTTACACCTAGAGAGCCAGGCACCGGAGGAAGATTCACCCCTGAGACAATGTCTTTTTTAGGGGCAGGCCCCAGCAGGCCGACAGCGAGGATGAGGAGAGAGCAACCACCAGCTCTGCTCCCCAAACCTCGCGGACGAAAGCCAGCACCACGACGCCAGTAACAACAGAGGTAAGTCAAACCAGTTCCTCAGGGAACATACCAAACGAACCTCACTTACAGGTGGGGGGAAGGTTGAAATACTTCTTAAAAGAATGGTGTTGGGTTACTAAGAATCCATTCATACTGCACAGTATAGAAGGATTCAAAACTGAGTTCAATTTAAATTTATCACCACCACCAACACATTCAAATACTCGCACATATGTATTTTCCCAAAAAGAGACAATGGATATACAAAAATAAATTGAAACGCTATCTGACAATAATGTCATTGAGAGGTCATACACAGAACCTCACCAATTTATATCCAATATTTTTTCCAAAAGAGAAAAAAGATGGAGGGATCCGTATTATTTTGGATCTTACGGAACTAAATACATATGTGCAATACAAACACTTTAAAATGGACAATTTTGGAACAGCAACTCAGTTGGTTTCCAAAAATGGCTATATGGCATGCATCGACCTAAAAGATGCATACTATTCGGTGTCTATTCACAAAGAGTATAGGAGATATTTGAAGTTTACCTGGATGGGTCAATTATGGCAATACATGGCTATGCCAAATGGGTTGACATCAGCCCCTAGACTGTTTACCAAATTACTTAAACCAATTCTGGGGCTGCTAAGATCTCAAAATCACATAGTCATGGCATATTTGGATGACATTTTCATCTTTGGAGTTACCAAATAATTGGCGGAAGCAACAGTCAAGGCAACCAAAACCCTGTTTGAAAAACTTGGGTTTCTAATCCATCCAGTAAAATCAAAATTAACTCCTACCAAGGTAATTGATTATCTAGGATTTACTATCAACACAGTAACCATGTTGGTGACTTTGCCAAAAGGCAAACAAAAAGACTTGAGGAAAGCCTGCAATGATCTGATAGAAAAACACAAACCAACTATCAGACAAACAGCAAGTGCTATTGGCAAATTGGTAGCTACCTTTCCTGCAGTACGCTACGGACCTTTGCATTACCAGCATTTACAGCGGGCTAAGGAACGAGCATTGAAATTGCATGCAGGTCAGTTTGGCAAATCATTGCGGTTACCAGCTGAAGCCATTATTGAACTACAATGGTGGATGGCAAACATAAGACTCAGCTCAAGGGAAATCTTAATTGAGAGCCCATCAGTGTTTCTCCAAACCGACGCAAGCGGGTTAGGATGGGGAGCCACAAACACAGCCAGGAGCTGTGGAGGCAGATGGAATGAGCAAGAGTCAACTATACTCCAACAATATGGAATCAATTACCTAGAATTGTTGGGGGCACAATATGGACTCAAGTCTCTCTGTAACAACATGCAACATGTGCATGTTCAAATTCAGATTGATAACACTACTGCGGTAGCATATATCAATCACATGGGTGGTGTAAAATCTGTATCATGTGACAGATTATCTAACCTCATTTGGCACTGGTGCATCGAGAGGGATATTTGGGTCACGGCAGTATATCTACCAGGAAGATATAACACGGTGGCAGATGCAAGGTCACAAATGTTTAATGACAACATAGAATGGATGTTGAATCGTACGGTATTCAATGAAATAACTATACGATTTGGCACTCCAGATTTGGATCTGTTTGCATCTAGATTAAACCATCAATTACCCAGATATGTGTCCTGGGAGCCAGACCCAGGAGCAGGGTCAGTGGATGCCTTTTCCCTAAACTGGGGAGGAATGTATATTTATGCATTCCCACCATTCTGCCTCATAAATCGATGCTTGACTAAAATCAAGCAAGACAAAGCCACAGGCATTTTAGTAGTACCAGATTGGCCTACACAAGCCTGGTTCCCAAAAATACTGGGGATCATAGTCCAGCCATTAATTGTTGTACCTAAGAGGAGAGATCTCCTAGTAAACCCAGTTTCAGGGAGCAGCCATCCACTTTCTGACCGGATTGATTTGTTGGTTTGCAGATTCTGAGGAGGCCATTTCAAGACATTGGATTATCCGAACAAACTGTGGATGTCATCACAAAGGCATGAAGGGACAGTACCAAAAAACAGCACGCCACTCATATTAAGAAGTGGGAAGCTTTCTGCCATGCAAACGATATAGCATACAACACAGTTCGGATAACGGATGTCTTGGAGTTCCTATCAACCCTGTACTATGACTATAAATTAAGTTATAGCGCAATCAACAGTGCCAGATGTGCACTATCCTCCTATTTGACACTGGAGGCAGGGCACGGGCCAATAGGAACGCACCCCTTCGTAATAAAATTCATGAAGGGAATTTACAATTCGATACCCCCAAGGCCTAGGTACACGGACACATGGGATGTGAGCATGGTACTGACCTTACTTCGTCAGTAGGGACAGCCAACGGCCTTATCTTTGTCTAAACTAACATTGAAAGTGGTAATGCTGATGGCGCTAATAACAGCCCAAAGAGTCCAGACACTACAAAAACTACGACTGGACTACATGACCAGCAACACGAATAATATAACATTCGTTGTTATGGACCTGATCAAACAGAGCAGGCCAGGAATGCCAGGGATGAAGATCCAGTTCCTGGCATATCCAGAGGACCAACGATTGTGTGTGGTAACACATTTACACCACTACCTGAGAGTCACGGAAAACCTCAGAGGCTCAGAACAATCGGTCCTCATCAGCCACAAGAAACCACACCGAAAGGTGTCGACACAAACTATCTCCAGATGGTTAAAGGAGGTAATGGTGGTAGCGGGAATAAATACTCATATCTTTAAGTCTCACTCCACCAGGGCTGCATCTACGTCGGCAGCAAGAACGATGGACGTGCCCCTTGATGACATCCTAGCAGCTGCAGGATGGGTGAACGAAAGAACGTTCCAGCGGTTTTATAATAAACCCATAATCGGACCAGGGGTATTTGCTCGTGCCATCTTATGTTCTGTTACCTAGCTTTCCCACAGGTTTGCAGGGGAAGCAAATAAAACATTTATTTTTTCCTTTATTTTAAAGCATCAGTGTCGTTACTAACTACGTTATGTCTGAATGCTTTAACAATAATCTCATCCATGGTCAATCCATTCAGTGAGTGACGCCTGGATTCGTAGCCGGCGTAAAATCACAGAGCTTTGAAATCTTCACGTAGTCACTCACGTGACTCCGAAGTAAAATAGTAAGATTAAACGAGAACTTACCAGTTTGAAGTTTGATCTTGATTTTATGAGGAGTTACGATGAGCGATTACGTGCCCACCGCTCCCACCCTCATATTATCAAGGTCACATGGAAGTTCTAGTTTTTTTTCACAATCTTACTATTCTCAGGTCTTCTTAGTTATCTGTGATTTAACACCGCTGCTTTGAAGATTGATGCGCACGCAAACGGACGGCCCTTCTTCACGTAATCGCTCATCGTAACTCCTCATAAAATCAAGATCAAACTTCAAACTGGTAAGTTCTCGTTTAATCTTACTATTAAATTGTTATAAATCCACGCAAAACTATGACCAAATTCAATTGTCACTTCTCTCTACATTAGTCAACAAAGCAATTTTAATCAACGGTGTGGGGTTTGAAGAGACATTGAACTGGGAAATAAAATAATAATCTTGCCTGGCTGCTTTCATGAATTTCCACTTGAAGTTGTTTTCACTGTGGATGATCCTGTGATCTCAGATAAATGATAAATAATGATTGTTCAACAGAGGGCTATGGTGACTGTGCCTCACATTTCTTTTTTATCTGCTACAACTCGTTCTGTTAATGCAAAACAAAGCATGATTTATTTTACTGCAGGCGTGCTGTTGCAAGTTTATCAATGCTTGTTTTCCTCACAAATGCATTGTTTTGCATTAAAGTTCCAGTTCAATCAAACTGACCTTTACGGGGAATCAAATACCAATTCCTGCTGTGGTGAAAATCAAGATAATGAAGGGATTTTATTTCTTATAGTGCCTTCTATAATGTTTGGGACAAAGACCCATCATTGATTTATTTGCCACTGTACTCCACAAGTTGAGATTTGTAATAGAAAAAAATCACATGTGTACATTGCACATTGTCAGATTTTAATAAAGGCCATTTTTAAACATTTTGGTTTCACCATGTAGAAATGACAGCAGTGTTTATACATAGTCTCCCCAATTTCAGGGCACCATAATGTTTGGGACACGGCAATGTCATGTAAATGAAAGTAGTCATGTTTAGTATTTTGTTGCATATCCTTTGCATGCAATGACTGCTTGAAGTCTGCGATTCATGGATATCACCAGTTGCTGGGTGTCTTCTCTGGTGATGCGCTGCCAGGCCTGTATTGCAGCCATCTCTGACATGCTTGTTTTGGGGGCTAGTCCTCTTCAGTTTTCTCTTCAGCATATAAAAGGCATGCTGAATTGGGTTCAGATCGGGTGATTGACTTGGCCTTTCAAGAAATTACCATTTTTTAACTTTGAAGAACTTTGGTGCTTTAGCTGTATGTTTGGGATCATTGCTTTGCTGTAGAATGAACCGTCGGCCAATGAATTTTGCAGTATTTGAACTTGAGCAGATAGGATGTGTCTACACACTTCAGAATTCATTATGCTACTATCATCAATGAAGATAAGTGATCCAGTTCCTTCCGAAGCCATACATGCCCAGGTCATAACACCCCCACCACTGTGTTTCACAGATGAGGTGGTATGCTTTGGATCTTGGGCAGTTCCTTCTCTCCTCCATACTTTGCTCTTGCCATCACTCTGATATAAGTTAATCTTCGTCTCATGTGTCCACAAAACCTTTTTCCAGAACTGTGGTTGCTTTTTTAAAGTAATTCTTGGCAAACTGTAACCTGGCCATCCTATTTTTGCGGCTAACCAGTGGTTTGCATCTTGCAGAGTAACCTCTGTATTTCTGTTCATGAAGTCTTCTGCAGACAGTGGCCATTGACAAATCCACACCTGACTCCTGATGAGTGTTTCCTGATGGAGAAAAGAAGTGCGTGACGTGTCAGTCTGAAGAAGGGTCTCGACCCGAAACATCACTCATTCCTTCTCTCCAGAAATGCTGCTTGTCCCACTGGGTTACTTCAGCATTTTGTGTCTATATTCGATTTAAACCAGCATCTGCAGTTCTTTCCTACACAATATCTGTTCAAGCACCTCTTTCTTTCCATGTTAAGCAATTCAACTTCCAGAAACAAATACTGCCTCTCACGCATTTTCCAATGTAGTTATCAAAACTTATTGAGGTTAGCTTAGTCGACTGCTACAAGATAAAAATGCATTGGCAATATTAGTATTTTTAGAATCATTGGCCAAGAATTTTGTGACAAACTTTGCTCAAGTTGTAGTATTACGTTTTCTTTCATTAACAGCAGCTCATTCCACTGCTTCACTCAAGTTGTAAAGACAAGGTCAAAACTTTTAGGCTGCTTTCAACAGATTTAAATGGAAGAAACAGCAACACAAAGATTCCCTTTCAAATTATTCAAGACTACATACAATTCAACTGAATTATACTCTGTAGAAGAGTAACAGACTCAAATTTACGGAGAATAGACGAGGAATCCAATTTAGTCATGTTACAACTGCATAAGGCGTTGGTGAAATTTCGTGCTGCATTACTTAATTATAAATTAAGGAGGATCCTATGTCCAAGCTCAACAGACTTGTTTTAACATGCAACTTCCAGAGCACCACACTCATTCCACATAATTACAATTGTATTGCCAGACTCCAACGTGTGGCAGGCAGAAAGCGGTGTCTGAGGCATGTAGATTACTCAAATGCATTTGCCAGAAGCTATTATACGTGCAGCACATAAATGTTGCACCGCGCAAGTGTTGCCGGGAAGGGTTATTGGCTGTGGAGTCAGAAAACGTTTGGAAATAGTACAAAACCTTTGCAGTTTAACATTTAGTCAGTGTGGTGTTACACAGAAAGAGGAAAGGACATCCTTGGAAACACAAGAGACTGTAGATGCTGGACAATGTAGCAAAAATTAAATTGCTGGAGAAACTCAGCAGGTGAAGCAGCATCCGTGGAGGTTAAATGACCTCTTGGTCAGGACTGTATGAGCAATAATACCTTTCTAGTTCACATCAATGTGTGGTGTGAACTGATCACAGCCTGGGTGTCCACAACTGCAAGGCCTGGTCAAAGTAATGGTCAGATGTAACAATAGACAATAGGCGCAGGAATAGGCCATTTGGCCTTTCGAGCCAGCACCGCCATTCAATGTGATCATGGCTGATCTCTATTGATATTGTGCGGGTTCAGTACTTAGGATGATTTATTTCTTTTTTTTTTTGCATTACACTGCCATTTTGTTATTAATCATCTCCATCACCTGAGATGACTCCTTTCAGGTTTTTACTGATTGTCTATTTGTGGTAATTTCACCTGCAATTTTTTATTTCCTAGTTACTCTGCATCAGTCTAACAATTACGGACCATGCACTATTACCGTAAGCCATCTATATCCAGGAATTGTTATAGGATGGAACTGCAGATGCTGGTTTAATCCGAAGATAGACACAAAATGCTGGAGTTACTCAGCGGGACAGGCAGCATCTCTGGATAGAAAGAATGGGTGGCGTTTCAGGTTGAGAGGGAAGAAGGGTCTTGACCAGAAAAGTAACCCATTCCTTCTATCCACAGAAGCTGCCCGTCCCGCTGAGTTACTCCAGCATTTTGTGTCTATATCCAAGAATTGTTCAAAAAGTGATCAAAAACATTCCTCCCTAGACTTGCAAACATTGCCACAAGCAGCCTGATTTCAGAGGATAAAGTAACCTCTTGTTACAATGCTGTTGTGCATTAGAAGCAGTCATACAGCCAAGAACCAAGTTTTTTCTCTCTCACTAACTTTGAACCTTCAATGTGTTTGGTTATTCAAATCATCCAGCCTGTTTTGGTCAGTACAGACGGTGACCCAACTCTGTGTAGGGACTAACCCTGATTGTCTCTGATCCCTATAGACTGGTAATCTCTACATAGGATGTATCAGTACTCTGAATTGCGAATATTCTGAGTTTACAATTACGTTATTGAATATTGTTACTTTAAGCATCATTAGACTCCGCCATGCCATGCTTTGAAACATCAGCCTTTGTTTCAAAAGTGGGAGTCACCCTAGTCATCTACTTGAGAGGCAAGATATGTTTCCTAATTTGCACACTGCGTGTCATTCTGAGTCATGGGTCCACAGGTGATGACATCCCTCATGAGATCAGCCCCCTGGAGATAATTTCTCATATTCCAGCCTCAGTGAACTCTTCCCTTGGAGAGAAGGGGGAGGAGTAAAATCTTCACTCAACAAACAATGAGCACGGAGCCGCATAGTCCTCTCTTTGTTTGGAATCATTCAGCCATTTCCTGTCATTCTTCTGTAGATTGGCAGCCCGGTTTCATACAGGAGAACCGTGTGACCAATGAATAAACACACGGAAATTGGAGGAACAGCACCTCATATTTCGCTTGGGTAGCTTACAACCCAGCAGTATAAACGTTGATTTCTTTAATTTCAAGTAACTACTGCATTCCTCCCCTCCCCCCACTCTAGTCTTCCTGGTGGTTCCGCTGGTCATATCCTTGTATCCCTCTTGTTATCACTCCTCCCCCAGCCAACAATGGGCCATTATGGGCTCCACCCTTCCTGAGGTCATCTGTTGCCAGCTCTGATATGTTCTGGCCTTTTCTTGCCTCTAGTTTATTTACCACCGTCCCATCACCCACCCCACCCTCCCAGAAATAATTTGGGAGATGATGACCTGGTATTCGTATGTGAGGGCATGATCAAGGGGTATGTTTGAGGAGGTGGCTGAGAGCTGGCACTTTTTTTAAAATTTATTTCAAAATAGACTTTATTCATGTAATAAATATATACAATACGTGAACTGTGCGAAAATTTCATCCGACATTTTCGGAGGCTATACAAATTGTTCAATACAGTCTTGTAGTGCGTGGGTCTCAAAAGGAAGCACGAAGTCCAGTGTTTTGAGAGGCACCTTTAATTATGTTCCTCCCGGTTGTAGGGAAGACCAAACAAGAGAAAGATGGCACCCAAACCCCTGCCTTTAAACCCTCTGGCTAAGGCCCGCCTCCGGACTGAACCACTCCCGTGCCGAGGGGTTCGACAGTATGATGGCACGACCCTTGGGAGCCGCCACAGGACCCCCC